>NW_026728483.1:3099867-3138519 GCF_030684315.1 Stegostoma tigrinum | reverse complement strand
CACAATCATCGCCTTGGAAGCTTCATCACGATGCTAGTTTGCATTTCTGAAGAGGGAAGAAGAAATCAATATGCAAATTCAATTCCATGGTTTTGGAAGTCCCATTGAGAACACGATTCATTTGCGCCGGCATAATGCTCTGACCGAGAAAGAATTGAAGGTGAGTTTGTAGTTTGGAAGATCGCAGCAATTTATGCATCAAGTTCTTCATCGATAACGTTCCATTGCTTTCAAACTGCATTTTCCACTCTGCGAGATAATAACTGTTAGAACAAGCAACAGGATGGGTAGGTGGTCTATGGGGAATGCAATGTTACAAAACCCAATCCATTCAACAACATATTTCAGATATGTCAACAAATTAAATATTCCAGCACAGGATAAAACAAGGAAGATGAGAGTGAGGAGGCAATAGTTCTGATGACAAAAGAACAGAAATTTACCTTTCTCCATTCGAGCAAAAAAGCAGGCACACAAATAAATAATCATCTAACAATGCACGTGTGCAACGGAGGCTACAGGGGGAGTAAAAATGCCGAATTGTTGTCATGCGTGTTGCTGAAAGGGTGATTGAAACAGATTCTGTGGTAAATTTGAAGAAATACAGATAATGCATCTCAGGATGTTGGAGAAGGAACATTTATGGACTGAGGCAAATTGTATTGCCCTTTTCAGGAGTTATTAGGTTCATAATGAATTGAAAGACTTTCTTCCGTGCTGAAAGCTTTAGTTTAGTTGCAGCTGGATCGCAATTTCTGTTCGTGGTAGTATTTAGCAAACTGTTAAAAGTGAATGTCACTGCACAGAATTCCAAACATGACTCCAATCAGTGGAGAAAATATCTAAGGGGTATGATGAGTTGTATCCTCTCATGTTGAACAATGCAGCGACAGCTACAATGGAGGCACTGATGATAATCTTCCAAGAATCCTTAGATTGTGGAAAATTCTCAGAGGATTGAAAGATTGTGAACATAACACCATTATTACAAAGATACTTCGACAAAATAGTAAGGCAGTATTGCCAATTTAGGTGAACCTGGGTAGATGTTCATGCCGGCAATGAAAGATGAAATAACAGGGTACTGAGTGTGCTATAACATCCTACAGAGTTAACATCCTTTTATAAAGGGCAAATAATACTTGACAAACTTGCTACAGTGCTTTGAGAAGGAAACAAACATTACTGACGAAGGACCACCAGTTGATGTTGTACATTGAGATTTCAACAAAGCATTTGATAAGGTACAGCTCATAGGGTGTCTCAAAAGAAAAGAGCCCATGTGTTCAAGGGCAGTATGTTCGGATGGACAGAGGACTGCATCGTAAATAGAAGTAGAGTCGTAGCAGCGGGATGGTAACTTAGAAGTCGTGTACGGCCACAGAGTGAATGCTGCATAGGCCGAACACCTCATGTTGACTCGGTTGATTTCGGAAATGGCGGAGGGGATTGCTATGCTTAAGAATGTTGGGCGGGCTGGGACGACATTCATTGGAGTTTATAAGATTGAAACAAATCTTATTTTTTCAACATTTAAGATGCTTAAGAGGCTTGATGGTGTATATCTGTAGAGATTACTCCCATTTGTGAAAGATTTTACGACCAGAGGCCACATTTTCAAATTGGTTGCCTATTAATTTAGGGGAAGAATTAGTTCTTTCAGGTTGTAGCAATCTATTGAACACTTTAGCAGAAAAGGTTTTAGAGGTAATGCCATTAATTATATGCTCGGCTGAGATGGCCAGGTTAATTTTTAAATCCAGGAACAACGACAATGAGAAAAGGGTAGTCTTTACAGTGGAAGATACTTCAAGGATCCCCTTATTACTACAGAATACAGGGAGGAATTAAACACATCACTACCACACCATCAGTACCATGAGAGAAATAGCAGTAGACAATCTGATGGAGTAAAAGCAGATGAGACTCTTTGCCGTGATGGTTGACTTTCTAAGATTCTAAACAATGAGCTTCAGAGTCGGTGTATGCATTGATTGTAATTTCCCAAAAAGTTTTAGATTCGAGAGAAGCATCTGAGGGCTGGAAAAATGCTGATGTGACATCCCTATTTAAAAAGGAGAGAGGCAAAAAGAAGATAACTACAACCGAACCATCCTAACATCTATTGTTGGAAATATGTGGCAATCAGCGATGAAGAAAATAGTAGCAGGACATTTGGAAAGTCATAATCTAATCAAACAGAATCACCATAGCCTGATGAAAGAGAAATTATGTCTGGCTAATTGTTTTGGTTTTTGGAGGAAGTTTTGGAAGGAGAATTAATAGAGGAAAGCCAGTAAATGTGTTGTGTTTGGACTTGGAGAAAGCATTTGAGAATGTACTCAAAAGTAATAAGCTGAGAGCTGAGGTTTTGAAGGTCATGTATTGCTAGGGATCAGTATGCTTTGCATGTTCTGGAAGGAGAGATCGCATCTAGAGTGAATGTATATTTTGGTGGCAATGTCTGTGCAGAGTGTAAGAGGTGCCATTTGCTTGTTTTTTTTTGCCTGTTAGTTCATAAGCATTTTATTTTGAAACAGGGTAAATTGAAGCCAGAATCAGGGACCCAGAGGGTGAACCAGGCTCATTGTTTGGTGATAGCTAGTGGTTTAAGAATCTATTATCGGGAACTTTGAGATTGAAACTAAGTCGGAGAAATATTTACAGGCTACAAACTAAAAGACCAGAATGTTTTTAAATCAAATTAAGATCGAAGTAATTGAAATGGAGATGCCAGGCCAGACGATGATTTATACCTACGTGACGGGGGAGTGGTCATACCCCATACTCCAGCTCAGGGTTGATGAACTAGAACCTCAGTTTTGACCAATCAACAAATCATGCAGGGGAGAGTTACCAGGGAATGCTGTGCTTCAGGAGGCAGTCAAACACCTTAGATTAACTAGCTGAAACTCGGTCAGTGGCCAGGGACGTGAGAGTGTGACAAAGAACAGGGCAGGTGGAAGGATCCAGGATGTGGTGCAGATGGAACCTTGGCCTTTGATCTTATCTAACAGCTTTGAGATTCTTTCTTCGTGTGTGGATGAGAGTGCAGGGGAGAGGAACATGAGTAAGCTGACTGTAGCACTGTGGTACAGGGGGGACATTCAGGAGGGGATTAAAAGTGTAATGTAGTTATAATCAGAGGTAGTATAGTTTGGGGAATGAACACTGTTCGTTGTGATGAGGATCGAGAGTCTCGAAAGTAGTGTTGCCTGCCTGGTGCCCAGGTTCAGGATATTCCATCTCGGCTACAAAGGAACTTGAAGTGGGAGGAGTAGAAATCCAGCTATCGTGGTCCACACAGGTACCATTGATATGGAAGAAAGAGGAAAGAGGTTCTGCTGAGGGATTATGAGCGCTGAGGTGAGAAAGCAGAACCAGAAATGTAGTAATCTCTGCATTCTTATCTGAGCAATTTGGCACAGTGTGAAGAAAATTCAAGATGTAAATGCATTGTTCAAATGGTGGCATGGCAGAAATGTGTTTGAATTCATGGGACATTGGCATGGGTATGGGGAAGGAGGGAGTTGTTCTGGTGGCATTGGCTCGACAAGAATCATATTGGGACAAGTATCCTGGCAAAAGACAGAGCTAAGTCTCGGGGGTAGAGCGTTAAAATAAAAAGTGTGGAGCGGGTGAGTTCAGTTGCATGGAAAATTATGGAAAAAGTTAGAAGCTGGTAAGTGCTCAGCAAAGTTTCCAGAGCAAGTCATAGGACCAAAAGTATAGAAATGGTCAGGACTCTGACTTCAGGTGCAGCAGATAAGAACGGTGGCCGAAAATGGCGGACTGAGGATCTTGTATTTAATTGCAGGGAATGTATGAAACAAAGTGAATGAGTTTGTGGTGCAGATTGATCGCTCTGGGTATCACAGAGACATTGTTGTTGGGAACTAAATATCCAATGATTCATGTCCTATAGAAAGAACAGGCAAATGGTCAGAGATAACCAAATGTGGAGCTGGATGAACACAGCAGGCCAAGCAGCATCTCAGGAGCGCAAAAGCTGACGTTTCGGGCCGAGACCCTTATACTTCAGTAAACGTCAGCATTTGTGCTCCTGAGATGCTGCTTGGCCTGCTGTGTTCATACAGCTCCACACTTTGTTAAAGTGGATTCTCCAGCATCTGCTGTTCCCATTAGCACTGATAAAAATGGACAGAGATAACAGGGTTGGCTTGTCGGTAAGAAATGAGGTAGCGCTGAAGGAACCACAGGTCTTGAGCTTGTTTACTCATGACTTTGAGGAAAGGGGTGAATGTACTGTGGCGAAATTTGGAGTTGACTCAAAAATATTTAGAAAGACAAGGCATGACAGAGAAACAGAGATTTACCAGGATGTTAGATAATGAAATGTGAGGCTGGATGAACACAGCAGGCCCAGCAGCATCTGAGTAGCACAAAAGCTGACGTTTCGGGCCTGGACCCTTCATCAGAGAGGGGGATGGGGTGAGGGTTCTGGAATAAACAGGGAGAGACGGGGAGGCGGACCGAAGGTGGAAAAGTCCCTCTTCCACACCTACACAGGCCCCGAACCCCACCTCATCCCCCGTTACATTGATGACTGTATCGGCGCCGCCTCTTGCTCCCCAGAGGAGCTCGAACGGTTCATCCACTTCACCAACACCTTCCACCCCAACCTTCAGTTCACGTGGGCCATCTCCAGCACATCCCTCACCTTCCTGGACCTCTCAGTCTCCATCTCAGGCAACCAGCTTGTAACTGATGTCCATTTCAAGCCCACCGACTCCCACAGCTACCTGGAATACACCTCCTCCCACCCACCCTCCTGCAAAAATTCCATCCCCTATTCCCAATGCCTCCGCCGCTTCTGCTCCCGCGATGAGGCATTCCACTCCCGCACATCCCAGATGTCCAAGTTCTTCAAGGACCGCAACTTACCCCCACAGTGGTCGAGAACGCCCTTGACCGCGTCTCCCGCATTTCCCGCAACACATCCCTCACACCCCGCCCCCGCCACAACCGCCCCAAGAGGATCCCCCTCGTTTTCACACACCACCCCACCAACCTCCGGATACAACGCATCATCCTCCGACACTTGCGCCATCTACAATCTGACCCCACCACCCAAGACATTTTTCCATCCCCACCCCTGTCTGCTTTCCGGAGAGACCACTCTCTCCGTGACTCCCTTGTTCGCTCCACGCTGCCCTCCAACCCCACCACACACGGCACCTTCCCCTGCAACCGCAGGAAATGCTACACTTGCCCCCACACTTCCTCCCTCACCCCTATCCCAGGCCCCAAGATGACATTCCACATTGGCAGATGTGCAGGTGAACCTCTGCTTAATGTGGTATACTGCATCCACTGTACCCGGTGTGGCTTCCTCTACATGGGGGAAACCAAGCGGAGGCTTGGAGACCGCTTTGCAGAACACCTCCGCTCAGTCCGCAACAAACAATTGCACCTCCCAGTCGCAAACCATTTCCACTCCCCCTCCCATTCTTTAGATGACATGTCCATCATGGGCCTCCTGCAGTGCCACAATGATGCCAGCCACCCGAAGGTTGCAGGAACAGCAACTCATATTCCGCCTGGGAACCCTGCAGCCTAATGGTATCAATGTGGACTTCACCAGTTTCAAAATCTCCCCTTCCCCAACCGCATCCCTAAACCAGCCCAGTTCGTCCCCTCCCCCCACTGCACCACACAACCAGCCCAGCTCTTCCCTTCCACCCACTGCATCCCAAAACCAGTGCAACCTGTCTCTGCCTCCCTAACCTGTTCTTCCTCTCACCCATCCCTTCCTCCCACCCCAAGCCGCACCCCCATCTACCTACTAACCTCATCCCACCTCCTTGACCTGTCTGTCTTCCCTGGACTGACCTATCCCTTCCCTACCTCCCCACCTATGCTCTCTCCACCTATCTTCTTTTCTCTCCATCTTGGGTCCGCCTCCCCCTCTCTCCCTATTTATTCCAGAACCCTCACCCCATCCCCCTCTCTGATGAAGGGTCCAGGCCCGAAACGTCAGCTTTTGTGCTCCTGAGATGCTGCTTGGCCTGCTGTGTTCATCCAGCCTCACATTTTGTTATCTTGGATTCTCCAGCATCTGCAGTTCCCATTATCTCAAAATAAAGATGCACCAGTTTACAAATGAGATAAGAAGGAATTTCTTCTTTCAGAGCGCTGAGTGTCTTTGGAACTCCTGACCAATAGATATCTATGATGGAAAAGTCCGAAAGCACGCATAGGACTGAGATAAATGCATTCTTGGCAAGTTTTGGGGGTTCAAGGGTAACGGTGAAAGGACAGCAAAGTGGGTATGCAGAGTGTGACATGAACCATTATCCTATTGGATGGAGGATCAGGTCAAAGGACCTATTTCTATTGGCCATGTCGTCTTAAACGATGATATTTGGTAACTAGAAGGACAAGAACGAGAGGTAAATGGGGACCCATCAGCAGGATGTTCCTATTCAAGCTGCTGATGATCCTGAAACTGAAATATATCTCAGTTCCTTCATGGTTAAAATCATGAAACTGACTTCCTAACAGGATTGTGAATCTAGTTACACAAAATTGACTGCAGTGTTTCAAGAAGCTAGCTCATCCTGACTTTCTCGAGGGCAACTAGGCCCAGTGCTGTCAACATTTCGGAAATGAATTCAAAGATGATGCGTTACATTTCTAGAACGAGCCAAGGTACATTAACTTGATGTTGCAGGCAGTTTTGGTGGTCTGTCAAGACTTGAAACGATCTCTAACCCAGGCTATGCTGTTTCAAAAAATTCAAGTCATTGGGCTGCAGCATTGAGCTGATTCCAATCGGTTGTGGAGCGTTCTTTTACTCTAGGATTTGAAATATAATGTCCTGGCTGCTGCAGCAATGCGTTGTGAGTGTGTGTTGCATTTTAATTTGAATGGAAGAGTTTTAAAAACAAAAGCCTGCCTTCACAGGCAAATTCCAAGTTCTGAAGCATTTTCAATAATTTTCGATTTAATAACGATGGCCCAATTAGTGTTCCAAAAACAGAGTTCTATGATTTAGTTAACAGAATTCAATTATGCGAGTAGAGAGAAGGTGGTGGGAGCTTCGTACTTGAACAGCTGTTGCCGATGTGCTGTGGGTACTCTCAATGTCATGACAGAGCGAAATGCAGGGTTGTCACACAGGAATCCTATCTTACTTTTGCCCTTGTCCCTCTAAATGGAAGTGGTTGTGAGTTGGAAAATGCTGTTGATGGATTTTGGTGAATTCCCTCGCCTTGTGTGTAGTTCGCAAGTGCACCCCCTCGTGTGTGTTCAGATTAATTTCCATTTGCCACACAAATCAATCTGACCTGCCTGTTTTCATCACCCTGCAATCCTGGGCTCTCCTCATCACAAGTTACCATCTCAGCGATTTTCATATGTTTCACAAACTTAGTGATCACCCCTCGAAACATTTAAGTCTAAATCATTCTGATATAGCACAGCAGTGAGCGCTCGAACAATAATCCCTCGAGAGCCTCACTGGACACAGACTTTCAGTCACGAAACATGGATCAACCATAACCTTCTGCTTCCTGCCAACTCAGCCCATTCTGAATCCAACTTACCAAATAAAGTCAGAGTCATCGAGCTGTAGAATATGGAAATGGACCCTTTGGTCCAACTTGTCCATGTCAACCAGATATCCTAACTAATCCAGTCCCATTTTCCTGCGTTTGCTACATAGCCATCTTAACCCCCCTCATTTATATCCCCTTCCAGATGCCTCACAAATGTTGTAATTTTCCCAGCCTCCACCACTCCCTCGGAGAATCAAGTGTGGAGCTGGATGAACACAGCAGGCCAAGCAGCATCTTAGGAGCACAAAAGCTGATGTTTCGAGTGGAGACCCTTCATCAGAAAAGGGGAATAGGGAGAGGGTTCTGAAATAAATAGGGAGCGAGGGGGAGGCGGATCGAAGACGGTCAGAGGAGAAGATCGGTGGGGAGGAGACACGCGACTTAAAAAGGCCGGGATGGAAACTGTAGACGAGAGTATAGGTGGGGAGGGAGGGAGCAGATAAGTCAGCCCGGGGGGGGACGGACAGGTCAAGAGGGCAGGATGAGTTTAGTACGTCGGAAATGGACGTGGGTCTTGAGGTGGGAGGAGGGGATAGGTGAGAGGAAGAACAGTTTAGGGAGGCGGGGACGAACTGGGCTGGTTTTGGGATGCAGTGGGGGGAGAGGAGATTTTAAAGCTTGTGAAATCCACATTGATACCATTGAGCTGCAGGGTTCCCAAGCAGAATATGAGTTGCTGTTCCTGCAACCTTCGTTTGGCATCATTTGTGGCACTGCAGGAGGCCCACGTTCAGTTTGGTTATGACTTTTGAGGAATGGATGGTCCCTTGGAGATTGAAATTGGAGAAAGATTTCAGGATTTTTTCATGTTCTTGTCTTTCTGTTGCGCCCCTCGGAAAAAAGCAATGAAAGTGCCGTTAATTTTTTTGCATGACGAGCTGCTGCATACTAACCGGTCTCACACGATTAACATCACCTTGTCCTTGTGGATATGGATAAAGTTCTCAAAGCTGACAGAAGATTGAAACCTCTTGGATTATGTGATGATGGTACGTTTCCTTGCGTTTAAAAAAAAATGCTTGCAGCTTAATGAGCATAATATAGAGCGCAGTGGCTCTGGTTAACACTGCTGTGTCAATTCCACCCTTTGGTGACTTTCTGTGTGGAGTTTGCACATTCTCCATGTGCCTGCATGGGTTTTCTCCGGGTGCTCGAGTTTCCTCCCACAGTCAAAAGATGTGCAAGGTCGGTGGATTGGCCATGCTAAATTTCCCAAGGTGTTCAGTGATGTGTCGGTTAGGTGAGTTATAGGTGGATGGGTCTGGGTGGGATGCTGTGAGGGGCAGTGTGGACATGTTGGGCTGACGGACCTGTTTCCACACAGTATGGATTCTCTGATTCATGATTCTATAATTTTACTGAGTGCAAAGGTACAATATTAACTCGTCATATTTGTCTCACCTCTTTACATATTGACAAGAAAGCTTTCATGTCAGTTTCTATGCATTTGCAACGTGTCTGCTGTCTCTAACAAGGCTGACTATATCTCCTTCTCTGATGCACATCTCCTGTCCCCTGACACTGAGAGGTGACACTTGCTTTTCATTCAGTACAATCAATAAAACAATAGCCTCCATATCAGATCCAGCGGCTTCTCTTAACGCACAGACGCTGTTCTTTTTTTCCTCCAGGTATTGACCACTCATCATTTCTAATTCCTCATGTCATCTCTCTCTCATGCTCCCTCTCTCTCTCTGTCTTTATCTCTCCTCTCCCTGTTCTCCCCCATCACTTCACTCACAGGCGCAAACAGAAGTTCACAGTCACACGATGTTGCACATGCATATCCTGTCCCTCATGCACAAACACACTACACACACAAAAAAAAAGTCAGGAACACAGTCTCTCACGAACACACTCTGTCACATTCTCACTCATTCATACTCCATACTATCACACAGTCGTACACGGTCTTGCACACATTCTGTGGCACACTTGCATGCACTGTCGCAGGATCTTTTGCCAATGCTGTTACTCTCAAGTACACACACACTACCACAAATCTCTCCCTCACACACTTACACTTGCAAATTCACTTGCTGTCAAGCTCACTCACACTTACAGACACACTCACTCCCTCATGCATGCTGTAACACTTCCCTTCTTGTGCTAACTCTCTTTCACACACTCTTGAGCACAGTCACTGGCACACACATTCTGTCATGCGCACACTCACGCTTTCATGCACTGTCTTTGCACTCTTGAACACAATCATACACTCACCTCTCTCTTGCACACAGTCAATTTGATTTGAGTCGTCATTGTCACATGTGCCCAAGTACAGTGACAAGTTTTCTTCTGCATGCAGTATAGACAGATCATACCATACAAGGCGCATTAGTGAAATGGAACATAGCGACAGCTGCAGAGAAGATGCACAGAGAGTGAGATCAAAATTAGATTTAAACTTTTCAGTGTCCTATTCAGATGTCGAATAACAGCGGTGAAGAAGCTGTTCTTGAATCTTTTCACACATGTATACAAACTTGTTGACACCTTCCCTTCAGAAAAAGGGAGAAGAGAGTGTAATTGGCGGGTGAGAAGGGCCTTTGATTATGTCAGTTTCTTTCCCGAGGCAGCAGGAAGTAAAGGTGGAATCAACGAATGGAAGGCTGGTTTGCATGATGGACTATGCTGTGTTCATGACTCTGTAGTTTCTTGTGGTCTTAGGAAGAGCTGTTGCCAAACCATGCCGTGACATGCATCCAGATAGGATGCTTTCTCTGGTACATAAATGAAAGTTGACCTTGTGGACACACCGAATTACCTTAGCCTGCTGGGGAAATAGAGATATTGGTGTGCGCTTTTGCCCATTGCGACGATCTGGGTGGACCAGGAGAGATTGTTGGTGATCGACACTCTCAACTATCTCCACCTCAGCAACATCTCTCTCACTGCCTGATGCAGGCGCTCACACACTCTCACATTCTGTAGCCTATTCTGTTTGTCTGTCTGTCTGTCTCTCTCTCTCTCTCTCTCTCTCTCACACAGTCTCTCTCTGTCTCGCGCTCTCTGTCTCTCTCGCGCTCTCTCTGTCTCTCTCGCGCTCTCTCTGTCTCTCTCTCTCTGTCTCCACCCACCCACCCCCCCCCCCCCCCAGCAACCCCTCTGGCTTTGTCTCTCTCTCTCTTTCTCTCTCTCCCACACACACCCACTATTTTCTCAGTCTTCCATGGTATCTGAATTGTTGGAAGAATTAACTTACACTGAGCGTGGATTTTCTCCCAATATAGTTGTGACAAAGCAGAACCAATTCTGCCTGGAAGAAGAAAGGCAGGAGCATAATAATTAGGGATTGTTTTGCTAGAGGAACCGTGCTGTGATATGCATCCAGATAGGATGCTTTCTGTGGTACATCAGTGAAAGTTGCCCTTGTGGACACATGGAATTGCCTTCGCCTCCTGGGAAGTAGAGACAACGGTGTGCTTTTTTGCCCATTGCGATGATCTGGATGGACCAGTGAACTAATCTAAGCCCATCCCCCCGACACGATCCCATTATCATCCATATGCTTATCCAAGGACTGTTGAAATGCCCCTAATGTGGCTGAGCTAACTGCATTGGCAGGCAGGGGGTTCCACATCCTTACCACTCTCTGAGTAAAGAACCTGCCTCTGACATCTATCTCAAATCTATTACCCCTCACTGTTTAGCTGTGCCCCCTCATACAAGCTGATGTCATCATCCTCGGAAAAAGACCCTCACTGTCCACCTGATCTCATCCACTTGTCATCTTGTATGTCTCTATTAAATCCCCTCTGAACCACCTTCTCTCCAATGAGTACAGACCCAAGTCCCTCAGCCTTTCTTCAGAAGACCTTCGCTCCAGACCAGGCAACATCTCCTCTGCACCTTTTCCAATGCTTCCGCATCCTTCCTGTAATGGGGCGACCAGAACTGTACGCAATATTCCAAATGAGACCGCACCAGCTGTTTGGACAGTTGCAGCATGACATCACAGCTCTGGATCTCAATCCCTCTGCCAATAAAACCTAAAAGACCTAAGCCTTCTTCACAGCACTATCAACCTGGATGGCAATTTTCAGGGATCGACATAGATGGACACCCTCTGCACAGCAACACGACCAAGAATCTTTCCATTGACCCAATATTCTGCCTTCTTATTATTCATCCCAAAGTGAATCACCTCACATTTATCCGCATTGAACTCCATCTGCCACCTTTCCGCCCAATTCAGCAGTTCATCCAAAGTCTACCGGTAACCTGCAACATTCTTCCACATTGTCCACCACTCCACTGACTTTAGTGTCAGCTGCAAACTTACTAACCCATCTACCAATGCCTCCGTCCAAGTCACTTATGAAAATGACAAACAGCAGTGATCCCAAAATAGATCCTTGAGACACATCACTAGGAACCAGACTCCAGGCTGAATATTTTCTATCAAGCACCACTGGTTGCCGCCTTAGCCAAAGCCAGTTTCTAATCCAACCTGCTAAATCTCCCTCAATCCCATGTCTCCATGTTTTCTCCAATAGCCTACCATGTGGAACCTTATCGAAGGCTTCACTGAAGTCCACGTACACCACGTCAACTGCCCGACCCTCATCCACATGCTTGGTCACCTTCCAAAATTACTCAGAGGCTTGTGAGACACGACCTGCCCTTGACAAATACATGTTGACTATCTCCCATCAAATTGGTGCTTGCTCGATGATTATAAATCCTATCTCTTATAATCCCTTCCAAAACATTTCCTACAACAGACGTAAGGCTCACTGGGTTTGTAATTACCTGGGGCATCTCTACTGCCCTCTTTGAACAAGGGCACAACATTTGCAACCCTCCAGCCTTCTGGTACGAAACCTGTAGACAATGAGGACTCAAAGATCAAGGCCAAAGGCTCCGCCACCACCTCCGTAGCCTCCCAGAGAATCTGAAAGTTTTGAAGGATGCTGCGTTGTATCCGGAGGTTGGTGGGGTGGTACGTTAGGACGAGGGAGACTTTGTTTTGGTTGTTGTTGCGGGGTTGGGTGAGAGGGATTTGTTGCTGGAAATGCTGGAGACACGGTCGAGGGCGTTATCAACCACCGAGCGGTGGAAGTTGTGGTCTTTGAAAAATGAGGACATCTGAGATATACGGGAATAGAATACCTCATCCTGGGAGCGCAGATGCAGAGGCAAAGGAATGGGGAATTGGGGATGAATTGTTGCAGGAATATGGTGAGAGGAGGTGTAATCTTGGTAGCTGTGGGAATTGGTGGACTTGAAATGGATATTTGTTTCTCAGTGGTTGGAAATAGAGAGGTCCAGGTAGGAGAGAGAGGTATCAGAGATTGTCCAGGTTAACTTCAAGTTCGGGAGGAAGGTGTTGGTGAAGTGGATGAACTGTTCGAGCCCCTTGTGGCAACACGAGCGGTGCCGATACGGCCATCGATGTAACGGAGGAAGAGGTGAGGTTGAGGGCCAGTGTAGGTACGGAAGAGGGAGCGTTCCATGTAACCTCCAAAGAGGCAGGCATCGCTTGGGCCCATGTGGCTACCCTGGCCACCCCGTTTGTCTGTTGGAAGTGGGAGGAATTGAAAGAGAAACTGTTGAGGGTTGTTCAAGGACCGGAACTTCCCCCTCCTCAGTGGTCAAAAACGCCCTCGACCGTGTCACCCGCATTTCCCACACCTCATCCCTCACACTCGCTCCCCATAATAACTACCAAAACAGTGCCCTCCTCGCCCTCGCGTACCACCCCACCAACCTCCGGATTCAATGCCTCGTCCTCCGACCCTTCTGCCATCTGCAATCCGACCCCACCACCAAAGACGTTTTTCCCACCATCCTCAGGTGACTCCCTGATCCGCTGCACACTCCCCTCGGCTGCATCCAAAACCAGCCCACCTATCCCGTCCTGCAACCTCAAACCCCACCCCCATTTCCTACCTCCTAACCTCTTCCCGCCCCCGAGACCTGTTCGTCCTCCCCGGACTGACCTATCCCCTCCCTACCTCCCCACCTACACTCACCTCGACTGGCTCCATCCCCACCTCTTTAAGTTGTCTGTCTCCTCTCCACCTAACTTCTCCTCTATCCATCTTTGATCCGCCTCCCCCTCTCTCGCTATTTATTTCAGAACTCTCTCCCCCTCCCCCTTTTCTGATGAAAGGTCTCGGCCCAACATGTCAGTTTTGGTGCTCCTAAGATGCTGCTTGGCCTGCTGTGTTCATCCAGCTGCGCACTTTGGTATCTCTACATCTCTTAACAACCTCATTAAGTGAGTTCTAGAGAGAACTGTGCAGGGTAGACTTTGGGTTTATCATTCTAACTTGCCAGTCCTGAAAGATGAAAGTTGGTTTGTGTTGGATGTTTGTCTCATAGCTACGAAAGATACACTGAAAGGATTTTTCAAATCTTTTGTTGAGAATTGTACCCATTCAGTCAGTAATCCTTTTCCTTTTTTAAAGCTTCCTTGGTAGTGACAAATTTCAAATATCTGCGGAATTTTATTTGGCTTTGTATTGGTTCTCTGTGATTATCTGTTAATGACTCGACGACCTGCTAGCTGATTACAGAATTTATCATTGATGTGCTTCAGTCTTATAATATATATCCCAATTTCAGGAGAAAGTCCAGAGAGACCTTTTAAAGGAAAGGGGTTTCGAAAGAAAATCTATCGATCAAAATCATGAATAGTTGATAAATTATTTGCATTTCATATTTCCAGAACCTACCCCGGAAGAGAGAGCCCAGAGAATTGCCAAAGCTGTCCGCAAACAGTCAACAGAAGTGAAGGAAAATTGGGAGCAATTGAAAACCCGTGCAAGCTACTGGCAGAAACAGGTGGAAAAGGCGTTGGAGAAACTTCAAGAACTGCAGAAAGCTCTGGATGATCTTGAGGCTCATGTGATAACAGCTGAGGGGGTCCACACTGATTGGCAACCTGTGGGTGACCTGCTTATTGACTCATTGCAGGATCACATTGATAAAACCACAGGAAGTGCAATTACATTACACTTCACTTATGAACAGATGTAACCACAATGTTGTATGGAGACGATCAGTAATATGAGTACTTCAGTAATATTGATTGAATGGTTGTTAACTTAATTTGCAAATTAAAACTTAGTTGAGCATGCCTTCTGATGATATCACAACATGAATATCAGTATAATTGAGGATTTTATTAGTCAGTGACATCAGCTGAGTTATCTGCTTGTTGCCATGTTATCAGGGTTAAAGGTAAAGTCTTAGCACACCATTTGGCGACTCCTTGGAGAGAGACAACTGGTTATGATTTAACCTGAAGATGACCACGCCTCAGTCAAGTAGAGCGGTTGAGGCGAAGACCCTTTGTGGTAAGCTCACTGGTATGGCAATTGAGCCCTCTCTGCAGGGCATCAGTCTGCATCAAAAACCAACCGTTCAGCCAACTGAATTTGAATAGAGTTTAGGATTGGAGAGCAATCCATGCAATTATTTTTTTTAATGAATGTTTCTCACTGAGACTCTCTCACTGGCAAACTTTTTAAAAGCCAGCTCAGCCATACAGGCGAGATCAGTTCCTGATCTCAGCTGAATTTTTTGACCTGGGGTGGGTCTGCGTTCGGAGTTCAGTGATTGGAATGAATTCTCATTAAGTTAGCGAGAGGGATACTGCACGTGAATAGATCGATGTTTTGAGCAGAGGATGAGATATGAGCAAAAGTTTAATTGATGTGGAAGACCAGCCACAATCATCATTGACGGTGGAGCAGGCTCGAGCGTCCATGCAACATTGTGCTGCCGCTATTTGACTTGTTCTGTGGAAAGGAAGGAAAATGGTCAAAGTGTCAAAAATGATGAAGACCACATCATTCTACAACCTCAAAATTTGATTGTGTTCAGCATATTATCACTCCTGGTACCCCTAAATCCTGGTCTATCATCTCAGCAGCTCGACTCTGCCCATAAGCTGGTTACTTGTGACATTTTTGAGGGATCTTCCCAAGTCTGAAAATCATTTCTGTTTTTGTAGAATCAGAGTTGGCCAGTGTGGAAGGAGGTCGTTTGGCATATCATAGCTCTTTGAAGTAACTCCCCAATTCGTCCCCCTCTGCTTGGCAATGACTTCAACCACTTATAAAATCTCTTTAATGGAGGGAAACTTTGAAGGCGTCTGAAAGGAGTATTCACGATCCCAGAATACAACTGAGCCTTATTAAGTTCTTAGTTTTGACGATCAAGAGCTTGATGAAAGAGGATTGTTTTAAAAAGTGCCTTAAAAGAGGAAACGTACAGAGGCTAAGATGTGTAGGAAGTTAGCGAGTTTTGAGAAGATTTGTTGCTTGGGTTGAGGTTCTGGATGTGAGTTTGCTCGCTGAAGGTGCAGGAAGTCTCTTGTTGGGTTTGAAGCCGACACAATTAAATGTTTGGCAACTAGTAGTGGGCCGTTTGAAATCAAGAGTGGGCAAGAGGACATAATTAGACGAGTGCAGATATCCTGAAGTATGGTTGGACTGGTGGAGATTACCAAAATAGCCATAGGCATAGCCAAGGAACGATTTGGAAACAAAAATGAGAATTTAATAAAATTACCGTTAATAGTGTCAGTCAGGTAGAAAGTACAGAGAATAGGATTTGGTTCAAGGTGAGACTCGGGCAGTGGAGTTTTAGACGACGTCAAGTTTTCAATGGGCAAATGTGGGACTCCAACAGGGAATGCATTGGAATTGTCAGGTCCAGAAGTGAAGTAGTTCCAGATGAAGGTTTCACTGCTAATGAGCCAAGACAAGAGACAGGTAGGCAGGATTGAAAAGGTGTAAAGAGACAGCTTGAGGGATTGCATGAATGTGTTGTTGGACGTTCATCATGGGATAAACAAGATGCCAAGGTTGTGCTGAGACAAGCGTAACATTACATTGTTGCCAAGGCGGAGTAATGCAATCAGTAGGTAGTGAATAGAGATTGGTGTGGGGACCACAAAGTGGTCTTCCCAGTTTTAAATTGTTATCTCTACATAGTTGCGCAACTTAATGTTCTGTTCAAAAGGCATTACTGACAAGGAAACAGAAGTTAGCCATTTGTTTACTTGTCAATATATCTTGATTTTTCCACCATCTTCTCCAATTATTAACACAACATGTGCACTGTACGAACTGAACCGTTCAAACCTTAAAAGGAAATGTTAAAATTGTGGAATTTTAAGTTAAATTTATTTCATTGAAAATTTAAATAAATTACATGAAGGTTTGACCAAGACTGCAAGGAATTAGATGGAACACCAGATGAATAAAACAAGCAGTGGTAAGGTGGTATTAGCTGGATGTTCCTGAAGAAAGAGAACACAGCCAACCTTTCTTCCATAAGGGGGATTAATTGTGTGGTGTCAGACACAGTCGATTCAATCATTCCTTCTGTCTTTACTGTCTGACTATACTATGGTTGTAATATTTCCTTTTTTAAATGCTCAAGGTTAGACATACTTCACTTGACATTCTCATTTTATAAATTTTAAGAAGTTGACTTATTGTCAAGTCACGGTAGGATTGAAAACACATTCTATAACTGTTTGAAGTCAGAAGTCACATGACACCAGCTTGTCGTCCAACAGGTTCATTTGAAATCACACAAGCTTTTGGAGTGCAGCCCCTTCATCAGGTGCAGTTAGTGAGGTGACCACAGAGAGAGAGAGCTTATAAGCAGAGAGATCAAAAGATCATAGAATTGGCGTGAGTGGAGTGTCAGATAATAACTCTATACAGGTGACCAAGAGTGTTAGAGGCAAGTAAAGCGTTCATAAAGTCCATGTCAGTGCTGTGTTGTCATGATAATCAGGCAGCGCAACAGGAATGTACAAAAGGTGACATCTCAGGTCAGACTCTGACTTGTAGTTTAGAGTCTTGTGTTCAGAATCTGTCTTAGAGTTTTAACCTTTATTTCAAAAGCAAGAATTTATAAGATACCACACTGACTGTAACTACAAGTTGTGTGTTTCTTCAACAAAATATCTGCAAACAAACAAACATCCTGGATGAAGACTTATTATCTGACACTCCACTCACACCAGTTGTATGATGTTTTGATCTGTCTGCTTATCAATTGTGTGACTGTGTGTTTTCCTCCCTGACCGCACCTGATGAAGGGACTGCACTCCGAAAGCTTGTGTGATTTCAAATAAACCTGTCAGATTATAACCTGATGTCATGTGAGCTCTGACTTTGTCCATCCTCGTCCAACACCAGCACCTCCACATTATAACTGTTTGGAACCAAGTCAGTGCAACAGGCATATGTCGAACATTTGACTTCGGAAGAATGCCTAGTGCTGAAAAATTCATTAATAACAAAGGATTTCTTCATTGTGCCATCTATCGTAACATGCTGCGTCTCACAGTCATAATGAAAGGATGGCCACTTCAATTTAGCAGGGCCAAGAACAGTTATGGACATTTTTAGCATGGGAGGAGGCCATTCAACCTATTTTATCTGTCCCAGCTCTCTCCCAGCACAAGAAAATTAATCCTTCTCTCGAACTCATTCCACATATTTCACAGAATTGAAATATATAGGTACATATTTAGGAGATTTTAACATCAAGTGAGCAGTTCTTGCACTTCACCTTGTCACTAAAAATGGAAAACTTGACTTATAAAGAGTGGGTCTTTATTTTGTTCTGTTTTGATGATGAAGCAGATGCAAGTCGAAGTGCTGGAACTGGCCTCTTGAACTTAGCAACTGTTCAACGTGTATAAAATGAATTCAGTGCGCATCTACTAAAAGCAGTTTTATGGAAGGAAAAGGTACCAAAGAAGATTTGGTGTATTGTGCTTGATGCTATTATACGCCAACCTGTGAAAACAGAACTCTACGACTGTGAGTGTTGAGTTCTGAGAGGGGGCTATCTTGTTTGAATGTACATTGCTAAGCCTAGGCCTATTTTCCCAACAGCAAAATTGGTAATCCAGCAAGAAATGGCTATTTCTCACATTTGTTGGCCGTAAGTGTCTGTTTAAAGTTTCCTTATATACAGGTGCTTAACCTGCTTTTACAGTTTGAACATTTATTATGCTAATGAAAATTTTTTGAATGGTTTCACCTCCAGTTTTCCTCTTTATACATATTTGGTATTTTTTCAGGGTAAGGACTATCTGCAAAATCTGAGATTGGGTTTTGAAAGACAGCAGCCTTTGTTTTGGAGAGATAATGGGAACTGCAGATGCTGGAGAATGCGAGATAACACCGTGTGGAACTGGACGAAGACAGCAGGCCAAGCATCATCTTAGGAGCACAAAAGCTGATGTTTCGGGCCGAGAACCACCTTCAGAAAATGGGGAGGGGGTGCGGGTTCTGGATTAAATAGGGAGAGAGGGGGAGGCGGATGGAAGATGGATGGAGGAGAAGGTAGGTGGAGAGGAGAGTATGGGTAGGGAGGCAGGGAGGGGATAGGTCAGTCTGGGGAGGCGGGACAGGTCAAGGGAGCGGGATGAGGGGAAATAGGGGTGCGGCATGAGGTGGGAGGGGGGATGGGTGAGAGGAAGAATAGGTTAGGGAGGCGGGGACGAGCTGGGCTGGTTTTGGGATGCAGTGGGAGGACAGGAGATTTGGAAGCTTGTGAAATCCACACTGATACCATTGGGCTGCAGGGTTCCCAAGCAGAATGAGTTGCTGTTCCTGCAACCTTCGGGTGGCGTCATTATGGCACTGCAGGAGGCCCAGGTTGGACGTGTCCTCTCAGGAATGGGAGGGGGAGTTGAAATGGTTCGTGACTGGGAGGTGCAGTTGTTTATTGCAAACTGAGCGTAGGTGTTCTGAAAAGCGGTCCCCAAGCCTCTGCGTTGTTTCCCCAATGTGGAGGAAGCCACAACGGGGACAGCGGATGTTTTGGATATTTCTTAAGCATTGATTTTCATTCAGAGTTGGTTGGATTTTGCTGAAGCA
Source organism: Stegostoma tigrinum (assembly GCF_030684315.1). Classification (NCBI taxonomy): domain Eukaryota; kingdom Metazoa; phylum Chordata; class Chondrichthyes; order Orectolobiformes; family Stegostomatidae; genus Stegostoma; species Stegostoma tigrinum. The sequence continues at coordinate 3,119,072 of NW_026728483.1, read as the reverse complement.
ATAGACATAACTCACTATGACGTAGACAATGTCAGAGTTAATGTTTCGCGTCCTGTGACCCTTCCTCAGATCTCACTCTTCACTGATGCTGCCAGACCTGCTGAGCTTTTCCAGCAACTTCTGCTTTTGTTGCTGATTTACAGTGCCCACAGTTCTTTTGTTTTTTACAACACAGACAAAACTTGATCTCTGCAGGAAGCATGATGCTGCATTCTCCAACTTCCCTGGCCTTTTGTAATATAATATTGTCTTTTCAGGACAGAAGTGGCTTTTTTTTTGTTTTAACTTCTGCACATGCTTTCTATGCAGGTTAAAAGTCTACACCTTTTCAGTTCACTGCAGTGCTGCATAATGAAGACTTGGAACAATTTTTTTTATGAAGTAGAAAATCAGTGTGGTTTGTTTTCCAAAATGTGATGTGTAAGTGCAACACTTAACAGTGTGTTCATCAAACTATTGTTTCCTTTGATCTTTGTGTTGCAGAAATTTCTAGAATCATTTCATATATATTTTTCTTGATATATTTTAGCAGCTTTCCTGGAGCAAGTCTGTTTTCCTTCGGATGAGACGACTTTCAGACATACTCCCTTTATTATGAGATATAATTGGGGTAAAATGAGGAGGATTTTTATTCACTGAGACACACATGACTATATGTTTAAATCATTGGAAAATGCATTCTGTTAGGACTGTCATGTTATCTGGTGTTTGTACCAGGCTTTCCGATTAAATGCAAGTGATTAAGGATGCTAATGATGCCACATGTTATTACAAGAGGAAATGAACTTCCAAGTAAGGATTTTATGCCACATTTATACACAGCATGGACCACGCAGCATGGATGCAGTGACTGAGTGAAATGGGATGCAGTGGCTGTGGGAAATGGGATGCAGTGACGGAGTGAAATGGAATGCCGTGACAGAGTGAAATGGGATGCCGTGACAGAGTGAAATGGGATGCTCACAGCGAATTGCCCCCTCCATCCTGACCCTCTCGCAGCGACCTGACCCGCTCACACTGACTCGCCCCTGCAGTCCTGACCCGCTCACAGTGACTAGCCCCTGCAGTCCTGACCAGCTCACAGCGACTTCTCTGTGCAGTCCTGACCCACTCACAGCGACCTACCCCTCCGTGCTGACCCGCTCAGAGTGAGTTGCCCCGACAGTCCTGACCCCCCTCACAGTGACCTGCCCCCTCACTCCTGACCCGCTCTGCATTGAGGAAACCAAGCGGAGGCTTGGGGACCGCTTTGCAGAACACCTCCGCTCGGTTCGCAACAAACAACTGCACCTCCCAGTCGCGAACCATTTTAACTCCCCCTCCCATTCCTTAGACGACATGTCCATCATGGGCCTCCTGCAGTGCCACAATAATGCCACCCGAAGGTTGCAAGGACAGCAACTCCTCATCCGCTTGGGAACCCTGCAACCCAATGGTATCAATGTGGACTTCACAAGCTTCAAAATCTCCCCCTCCCCAACTGCATCCCAAAACCAGCCCAGTTCTTCCCCTCCCGCTACTGCATCACAAAACCAGCCCAGCCTGTCTCCGCCTCCCTAACCTGTTGTTCCTCTCACCCATCCCTTCCTCCCACCTCAAGCCACACCTCCATTTCCGACCGACCACCTCATCCTGCCTCCTTGACTTGTCCGTCTTCCCTGGACTGACCTATCCCCTCCCTCCCTCCTCACCTGTACTCTCCTCTCTACCTATCTTGTTTTCTCTCCATCTTCGGTCCGCATCCCCCCCTCTCCCTATTTATTCCACTTCCCTCTCCCATCCCCCTCTCTGATGAAGGGTCTAGGCCTGAAATGTCAGCTTTTGTGCTCCTGAGATGCTGCTTGGCCTGCTGTGTTCATCCAGCTCCACACTTTGTTATTTTGGATTCTCCAGCATTTGCCATTATCAGTGGCCTTTCCTCTTTGTCAAAGTTTGTGCAAAAGCAACACGATATGGGGCGGCACGGTGGCTCAGTGATTAGCACTGCAGCTTCACAGCACTGGGGACTCAGGCTCAATTCCAGCCTCAGGCAACTGTTTGTGTGGAATTTGCACCTTGACCCTGTGTCTGCGTGGGTTTCTTCCAGGTGCTCCGGTCTCCTCCCACAGTCCAAAGAGGTGCACGCTAGGTGGATTGGCCATGCTAAATTGCCCATAGTGTTCAGGGGCGTGGGTCTGGGTGGGATGCTCCAAGGTTTGGTGTGCAGTTGTTGGGCCAAAGGGCCTGTTTCCACACTGTAGGGAATCTAAACAATCCTGTTCCCACATCTCCATGTTATAACCCTGCTGAGCACTGCACACAGAGATGTTTGATAACAAAAGGATAACAATAATATTCAAACCCAGTGCTGGAGATGTATTTTAAATACACTGAGGCCAGTGTCGATCTCCAATTCAACTTTTATTTACAAATGAACTGTCTTCAACTTTAGCACTGCCTCATTCAGAGATAGTTGCCAGGGTGTCAACATCTCTGACCCTCACACGACTTAGCTGTCAGTCAGGGCTCCCTGATTTGGGCTGTTAATGTGGACCAGTCAGGCAACTCATATTCTGTGAGGTTCAACTGGCCGACCTGGTCACAAACCAGTGCGGTGTGTTCATCGAAAATCAAACATGTACTAGAAAGGTACCATTACATACCAGTGCAAAGGAAGGCATGAGGCGAAACTGGGGAGGGAAGGGAACTGCTTATTGGGGGTGGCTCAGAGAGTGGAAGAAAATCGAATGGGAAGAAGACCATTTGAGACTGAGGGAGAGAGATGTAATTGCCTGAATGAGGCATTCCAATTGCGAAATGGATTTTTGTGTGTACACCCTGTTCAGTTTCCCCGATCTTAATCTGTCCTCCTCTTTAAATCATTCGTATCTGAAATTTCTGTATCATTTCCAAATGCTCTGTCTCTAATGTTATGCTGTTGGAATTGTTTGAACTGCAGAGATATCATTTATTTGCACAAATGTGTTCAGTGAAATGAGTTGCATGCTATATATGTATTATTCTTCCTGATTCTATTATACGCATACAAATTAAAGTTAGTTCCACTTTTGAACAACAAACTGCTTTTAGATGTATGATGTATCTCATTTGCCTGCCACTTAGTCTTGTTGATGAGTTGTGTTTCTGTTTTGTGAAGAAATTTGAATGAGCTGGAGCACTAATGGCAATGCCCAATGTGGTGATATTCCAACATTGCAGCTGGAAGGTGGGGCGGGGAGGGGGATGGGTTTCACAAGAACTGTTACAGAGGGAAATGGAGAGACAGGTGATGTCTGTGGCAGCACCGAGACAGTGAGGAGTATGAAATGCAGCCTGAAGGGGAATCTGGCTGCATTCTCCCAGGCACGGGCTGAATGGAAGAGGACAGAAAGGATTCACTCAGAGGAAGAGTAGATGAGACTGGACTGATTATGAAACAGGCAATCATCATTGGCAAGTCACTGATAGGAGGGTGAATCAATCGGGCTCACTTTAAGACTGTTTACAGTTACCATATAGTTCCTGGGAGATGTGTAGATCAGGCCAGGCTCATACAGAAATGCTTCCCGGAGTAATTAACATGTAGACCCCACTGGGAAAGAGTGAGGGGTTGGCCGTCCTGCTACCACTGATGCACTGAAAGCTTGGGGCATAACTGGGACGATGGGGCTGCTGCTGCCGAGGCACAGTCGGAAAGGACCACTGAGATTTTCCTGCTGAAGGTAAATGGGGGTCCATTCAGTCCTCGGACCCTCCCCGTGTCTCACATGTATGTAAATAGTTTTGTTGTATGTCTGAGAGAGGTCTTTGGTTTGTTGGGTGGAGCCAAAGTCCAATGCTTTATTTGTTTATTTGATATGCAGCTGGACAGAAGGCAACTGCAGTTGTGACATTGTACATATACAAAGAGATTTCTTGTGAAAAAGGTGTATTTTTCAAATCAGAAATGTGACTGGGAGGAGTGTGGATGAGCCCAGGCTCACTGTGGGTCTGGTTACGGTCACCATATTGTCACTAAGATGTGTGTATATGAGGCATGGCTGGCTGTGAGACTGTGAAAAATCGCTGTAATTAATAGGAGTTTGTTTCTTCAATTATTTGTTGGATGTGTGTGTCACTGACTGGTGACTTCAGCCTTATCTTTTGCACTGATGTGCTGGGCTCTTCCATCATTGAGGATGGGGATATGTGTGGAGTCTTCACGTCCAATCAGTTGTTTAATTGTGCACCACAGTAAATGACGAGATGTGGCAGGACTGCAGAGCTCAGATTTGATCCATTGATGGTGGGATCACTTTGCTGTATCTATCACTTGCTGGCTATGCTGTTTGGCGGCTTCACCAGGTTTCTTTATTTATTCATTCATTCACAGGACAAGGGCATCATAGAATAGAATCAGAGGATCCCTACAGTGTTTTGGTATTTCCAGGGGGTCCCGGGAGGGGCGGTGTGTCGGTATTTCCAGGGGGTCTCAGGGAGTATGTCAAGATTTACAGTGGGTCGCAGGGAGTTTGCCTGTACAGGGGTCTGGGGCTGTGTGTCAGGATTTGGAGGAGCTCCTGGGGAATGTGTCAGTGTTTAGAGGGGACCCTGGGAAATGTGTCATTATATACAGGGAGTCCCAGGGAGTTTCTCAGTACTGAAAGCGGGGACAAGGAATGTGTCAATATTTGCAGCTGGTCTCGGGGAATATATCAGTATTTACAAAGGGTCCTGGGGAGTGTGGCAGTTTTTTTAGGGGTTCTTTGGGACGGTGCCAGGATTTAAAGGGTGTCTAGGGAATGTGTCAGTATTTAGAGGGCTTCCCGAGGAGTGTGACAGAATTTACAGGGGTCCTGGTGATTGCATCAGTATTTGCAGGGTGTCCCAGGGAGAGTATCGGTAGTTACAGGGGGTGGAGTGTGTCAGTGTTTACGGGAGTTCAGGGCTGTGTATCGGTATTTCCAGGGGGAATGGGGAATGTGTAATTATTTCCAGGGGGTCCTGGGAGTTTATCAGTGTTCACGGGGGTTGCGTGGAATGTGTCAGTGTTCAGGTGAAGTCCCGGGGAATGTGTTCGTGTTTAGAGGGGTCCCTGGGAAATGTGTCCGTATTTACATGCAGCCCCAGGGAGTTTCTCAGTATTTACAGCGGATTCCAGGGAATGTGACAGTAGTTACAGTGTGTCGTGAGGTGTGTGTCGGTATTTACGGGATATCCCAGTATTTGTGGTTAGTTGCGTAGAGTGTGTCTATACGTACAAAGGTCCGGGTATGTGTGTCAGTATACAGAGGAGGCCGAGGGAATTTTTCAGTGTATAAAGCGGGCCCTGGGAAATGTGTCAGCGTTTACAGAGGGTCCCTGGGAGTGTGGTGGCATTTTCAGGGATTCTCAGGTACTATGTCAGTATTTACAGGGAGTCCTGCGGAGCGTGTCAGAATTTATAGGGGCTCGGTGCATACTGACACACTCCCCTGGAATCCCTGTAAACACTGGCACACTCCCTGGGACCACCTTGAAATACTGTAGCTCTCCCTAACACCCGCTGAAAAAACAAAGTCCACAGGCCCCCCTGTAACGACTGACGCTCTCCCCAAGTCTCCCTGTCAATCTTGACACAATCCCTGAGACGCCCTGTATATACTGACCCTACATGGGACCGCCTGTAACTACTGACACACTCCCGGGAGCACCTGTAAATAATTTCAAATTCCCCGGAACACCCTGTAAATACTGACACTCTCACCAAGAGCCCCTGTCAATACTGACACAGTCCCTGAACCCCTGTAGGTCGCGGGAATTTTTCAGTATTTAAAGGGGGCCCCGGGAAATGCGTCAGTCTTTGCAGAGGGTCCCAGGGACTGTCAGTATTTTCAGGATTTGCTGGGACTGTGTCAATATTTACAGGGGGTCCCACGGAGTGTGTCAGTTTTACAGGTGATTTCAGGGGCTTTGTCAGTATTTCCAGGGGGTCACACAGATGTGGCAATATTCACAGTGTGTCCCCGGGGACTCTGTTGGTCTTGACAGGGGATTGCCAGGTCGTGTGTCAATATTTACAGGGTGTCACAGGTTGTGTGTGTGTGTCAATATTTACAGGGTGCCCCTGTGTGTGTGTGTCAATATTTACAGGGTGCCCCTGTGTGTGTGTGTGTGTGTGTGTGTGTGTGTGTGTGTGGGTATTTACAAAGAGTCCCTGGGGCGTGTGTCAGTGTTCATTGTGAGTCCAGGAGAGACTGTCAGTATTTATAGGACGTCCAGGGAGACTGTCAGTCTTTACAGGGGGTCGTCAGGAGTTTGTCAGAGGGTGAACGCTGAGGCAGTGCCTCATTATGCAGCTGTCAGAATTCAGATAGTGTCCCTTGATGAGAGGGTCAGTACTGAGGTATTGCAGCTCTGTGAGCAGGTCAGTTCTTAACCAGTGTCTCGTTGTCAAGTGGTCCGTGCTGAGGCAGTGACAGTATCAGTACTGAGATATTGAAGCGCTGTCTGAGCATCAGGGGTTAGGGAGTGCCTCATTGTCACAGGGTCAAAAATGTGGGAGTGCGTTATTGTCAAAGGGTCAGTGCTGAGGGAGTGCTGCCATTTAAGGGGGACAGAATTAAGGAAGTTGTTCACATTTCAAGGGCCAGTACTGAAATAGTTTTGCACTGGGAGGTCAGTGTGGAGGGAGGGCCTCAGAAGCAGTGGGTCAGTATGACGGTTTCCCTTATTGTCAGGGGGGCAGTTCTGAGGCACTGACCCGTTGTCAGAGGGTCAGTACTGAGGTATTGAAACACTGTCAGAGCATAAGGGCTGAGGTGTTACAGGTCTATGAGAGGTCAGTACTACGGGAGTGCCTCATTATCAGAGGTCCAGTCCTGAGGGAGTGCACAATCGTCAGACTGTCAGTACTGAGGGAATGCCTGATTGTTCAAAGGGTCAGTACACAAGGAATGTCTCAATGTAATGTATGATTAGAGATGCAGTGCTGAAGGAGTGCCTCATTCTCAGTGTCAGTTCTGAGGCAGGGTCACATTGCTGGAGGGTTGTTCTGACTTAGTGCATTAGTAACAGAGGGTCAATACTGAGGCAGTATCTCATTTTAGGGGCTGAGAATTCATGGGTGCTACATAATTAGGAGGTTAGCCCCGAGGTATTGTAGCTCAGGTGCGGTCATAAGTGAGGGGGGAGTGCAACATTGTCAGGGGTCAATTCTGAGGTGTCAGAAAAAGTCCTCCCAGAAGCATCAGCAGGACTTGACAAAATCTGTACAAGTGAAGCAATGCCTGGCCCGTTAAATAAGAGCAGGTTTGTTGGAGCCGATATAAACGATAGACCTCAGTGTAATGGAGGAAGCATTGAGGGAGTCCTGCACTGATAATACAAGATAATAATTCATACATAATTGCAGCATTGTCAGAGGATCAGAACAGCCAGAGTGCATTATTATGAGAAACTGAACACAGAGGAGGAGCTTCATTGGAACGGGTTCAGAATTAATGGTGAGCAACCCATTCAGAAGGTCAGTACGGAAGTATTGCATTTCTATTGGAGGCTCAATACTGAAAAATTCCCTCTGTGAGAAGTTAGTACTTTGTCAGTAGTGAGGAATTGTGGCATTGTCACTGTGTTGGTCTGAGAAAGTGCCTCTTTATCAGAGGGTCAGAATTGATGGGAGTGCTGCATGATTAGATGCTCAGGACTAACAGATTGCAGGACTGTCGGCGGGTCAGATCTGTGGGAGTGATCATTGTGAGATGGTCGCTGATATTCAACCCTAAAACACAGAGCGCCCTGTAAATAACTCCTTAAAAAAAGGCCCCTTTAACTAAACCCGAAAACAGAGCCCCCGTATCGAAGTCCGAACACACAGAACCCACTAAATTACCCCTAAAACACGAAGCTCACTGTGAATAAACCCCAAACACAGATGCCCCTGTAAATGAACACTAAACAATAGAGCCTCCTAAAACAAACAGCACCCGTGAAATAAAGCCTAAAACACAGGAACCCCAGTTTATAAACCCTGACATTCAGAGCCCCCTGTAGATAAACACTAAAAAAAAGTAAAAACTAAAAGGAACTGTGGATACCGTAAAATCAGGAACAAAAACAAAATTGCTGGAAAAGCTCAGCCCTCACGCTCGCCCAATCCGGCACTCACCAGAACCTCAGGCCCAAACTACACCAAGCTTCAGCCGCACTCATCGCCCTCACACACGGAGCCGCCTGCACAGAGCCCCTCAAACACCTGTCTATCATCCGTAAAAAGCGGGCTTCACTGTAAATAACCCCAAAACACAGAGTCCTGTTTAAACAAACTTCTACAATATCAACTTCACCCCCTGTAATTATACGCTCAACTACAGAGACCCCTTTAAACGAACACGAACACATATCCCCCAGGAAGTAAAAGGTGAAATACCGGGCTCCTTCTCAAAAAAGCCGAAGGCACAGAGCACCTGTCAATACACCCCAACATCGAGCCGACCTGTATATTATCCGTAAAACAGGGCCCCTTACAAATAAACCCTAAAAGACAGAGCTGGCTGTAAGTAAAGAGCCCCTTGTAAATAAATACCAAAGCACACAGTAAAAACCGGAAGAACTGCGGATGCTGCAAATCAGGGAAATATCCAAAGTTGCTGGAAGAGCTCAGCAAGTCTGACAGCATCTGTGAGGGAAAAGAAAGAGTTAACGTTTTGGGTCAGGTGATCCTTCCTCTGAACCTCTGGCTGGCGCGTCTTCAGTCATGCAGGGTGAATTGCTTTAAAATATCCTTTTTCTGTGAGGCTCTATAACATTATAATAGAAAAACATCAGAACTAAGCAGGAGTAGGCCATCCGGCCCCTCGAGACTGCCCCGCTGTTCAATCAGATCCTGGCTGATCTTTTTGAGACTCAGCTCCACTCACCCACTCGCTCACCATCAACCTAAATTCCTTTCATGTTCATAACGTGATCTGGTCTTGCCTTAAACACATTCAGCGAGGTAGTTTCAACTGCTTCACTGGGTAGGGTATTCCACAGATTGACAACCCTTTGGGTGAAGAAGTTCCTCCTGTCCTCAGTCTGACATCTGCTTCCTTTTATTTTGAGCTATACCCGCCTCCTCCTCGTTTCACCTGCCAGTGGAAACAACCTCCCTGTCTCCACCTTATCTATTCCCTTCATAATCTTGTATGTTGCTATAAGCTCTCCCCTCAGTCTTCTGAATTCCAATGAGTATCATCCCAGCCAACTCAGTCTCTCCTCATATTCCAACCCTCTCAAGTCTAGAATCAACCAAGTCAGTCTCCTCTGTGCCCCCTCCAGTGAGAGTATATCCCTTCTCAAGTCAGGAGACCAAAACTGCACACAGTAGTCCAGGTGAGGCTTCATCAGGACCCTATACAGCTGCAGCATAGCCTCCCTGTTTTTAAACTCCATCCTTCTCGCAATGACAGACAAAATTCTATTTGCCTTTATAATTACCTGCTACAATATTACTTTGAGCGATTCCTGCACAACGACACCCAAGTCACTTTGCACAGTAACATGCTGCAATTTTTTTACCATTTGAACCATAGCCTACTTTGTTGTTATTCCTATCAAAATGGATGACCTCACATTTATTGACATTGAACTCCATCTGCCAGACCATTGCCCACTCACTTAGACTGTATAACCATCTGCAGGCCTTCAGTTCTTCTGCACACTTTGCTCTACCGCTCATCTTAGTGACATCTGCAAATGTTGACACACCACACTTCATCCCCGACTATAAATCATCTGTATCAATTGTAAACAATTGCAGTCCCAACACTGATCCCTGAGACACACTACTAGCCACTGACCGCCAGCCAGATAAACACCCATTTACCCCTACTCTTTCACGATGAAAGGGAGACTGAATTAAAATGCTCCTTCCACCCCATTTACAGCCCTTTCACAGTTTTAATCCTCACGGCTTTATTTTGCCGACAGCTGCAAAACGTGGCTCTCCATCAGTGTCTATCCCTGAGTACATGTTAATTTTCTAACCTATTCAGAACAATACCATCGTGTCATCGTTTGAAGAAGCATAATATTAATCAGCCCTCAGCAACCGTCTCCCAGGACTTGAACAGCTTGCAGGATATCAAACAAGTTTTCTGCATTAGCAGAGATAGTAGGAACAGCAGATGCTGGAGAATCTGAGATAACAAAGTGTAGAGGTGGATGAACACAGCAGGTCAAGCATCAGAGGAGCAGGAAGATTGATGTTTCAGGCCTAGATGCTTCTTCAGAAATTGGGAAGGGGAAGGAAGTTCTGAGATAACAAGGGAGAGACGGGGAGATGGATAGAAGATGCATAGAGGAGAAGGTAGGTGGAGAGGAGACAGACAGGTCAAAGAGGTGGGGATGGAGCCAGTAAAGGTGAGTGTACATGGGGATGTAGGATGGAGCTGGGTCAGTCCAGGGAGGATGGACAGGTCAAGGGAGCGGGATGAGGTTAGTAGGTAGGAGACGGAGGTTGGGGCTTGAGGTAGGAAGAAGGACAAGGGTAGGGAGGCAAGGGTGAGCTGGGCTGGTTTTGGGATGCGGTAGCGGGAGGAGAGATTTTGAAGCTTATGAAGCCCACATTGACACCATTGGGCCGCAGGGTTCCCAAGCGGAATATGAGATGCTGTTCCTGCGACCTTCGGGTGACATCGTTGTGGCACTGCAGGAGGCTCAAGATGGACATGTCGTCTGAGGAATGGGAGGGGGAGTTGAAACAGTTCGCAACTTGGAGGCGCATTTGTTGAGTGCGAACCAAGTGTAGGTATTCTGCAAAGCGGTCCCCAAGCCTCCACTTGGTTTCCTCAATGTAGAGGATGCCACAACGCGAACGGTGGATGCAGTATACCACATTGGCAGATGTGCAGGTGAACATCTGCTTGAGGTGGAAAGTGTTCCTAGGGCCTGGGATGGGGAGTGAGGGGAGTGGTGTCGGAGCAGGTGTAGCACTTCTTGCAGTTGCAGGGAAAAATGTGCCAGGTGTATTGGGGCTGGAGGGGAGTGCGGAGCAGACAAGGCAGTCACAGAGACAGTGGTCCCTCCAGAAAGCAGATAAGGGTGGGGAGGGAGAAATGTCTTTGGTGGAGTCGGATTGCAGATGATGGTTGGAGGATGATACGTTAGATCCAGAGGTTGGTGGCGTGGTACATGAGGATGAGGAGGATTGTGTTTTGGTTGTTATTGCAGAGAAGGGGCATGAATTACGGGAAATGTGGGAGACACGGTCAAGGGCGTTCTCGACCACTGTGGGGGTCGGGGGGAGGATTTGCGGTCCTTGAAATATTCGGAAACCTGAGATGTATTGGAGTGGAATGCCCTCATCCTGGGAGCAGGTGTGGTGGAGGTGAAGGAATTGAGAACAGGGGGTGTTATTTTTGCAGGAAGGTGGGTGGGAGGAGATGTATTCTAGGTAGCTGTGGGAGTCGGTGAAATCGATATCAGTTTCGAGGTGGTTGCCGGAGATGGGAACAGAGAGGTCCAGGAAGGTGAGACAGGTATTAGAAATAGTCCAGGTGAACAGGTATTAGAAATAGTCCAGGTGAACTTCTGGTTGGAGTGGAAGGTGTTGGTGAAGTGGATGAAATGTTCAAGCTCCTGGTGGGAGCACGAGGCGGCGCCGATACAGTCGTTAATGTTATGGAGGAAGAGGTGGGTTTCGGGCCAGTGTTACTTCGGAAGAGGGACTGTTCCATGCAACCTACAAAAAGGCAGGCACAGCTTGGGCCCATGCGATGTTTCTTCTGACTGCAGCCCCCTGGCGGCCCGCCCGTGGTGGTGCTCATCTTTGCTGCGATCTGCCGGCTCGGTCCCCGAAAGGCAGCATCGGTTCCCCATCCCCGCCCTCCCGACAAACCAACCCTTTAAAGGCGGAAGGCACCCACCCCCTTATCATAAAGGTCAGGTTGCGGGGTTGGGGGGCACGGCGAGAGGGTGCCAGAGGCTGCATTTATTTTGGCGCAACCCTAATCTGGGGGTTATCTAGCACCCCCGCGCCCCCAGAAATAGGGATTATGGATGCACACCGCTAATTTTGGATTCCTCTTTAGAATAAAAAGTAGAGGGGGAGTGTGAATAGGGTTTTGGGATGGGGGATGGGATAGGGTGTGGGGGTGGGGGTGTAGGTCGAGTTGGGGGAGAGGGGGAAGAAGGTGCCCCTCTCCTTCCATTGAAGGGTGCGTACCCACAATTTGGCCCCTTCGGCTCTTTCCTGTTCTGGTTAGGGTTAGGCCGAAGGTGAAGGTTAGGGTTTGGGCTGAGGTTAGGGTGAGGGCTGATGCCTGGCACTCCCTCCATACTGACCCTCGAATATCTATGTACACCTAAAACACAGAGTTTCCTGTAAATATGCCCTAAAACACAGAGTACCGTGTAAATCAGCCCAAAATGGAGAGGGCCCTGAAGATAAGCCCTGTAACGCTGAGTTCACTGTAAATAAACCCTAAAACACAGATCACTGTAAACAAACCCAAAGACACAGAAAACCCTGTAAATAAACCATGAAATACAGAAAACCCTGTGAATAAACTCTAAAAACACAGATCTCACTGTAAATAAACCCTAAACACAGATCTCACTACCGACAAACCCTCAATCAGAGAGCTCCCTGTAGATAAACCCTAACACAAAGCTAGCTGTAAATAAACCCTAAAACACAGTGCCCTCTGTAAACAAGCTCTCAATCAGAGCTCACTGTAAATATTCCCGAAGACACGGAGATCACTGTAAAAAAGAAACTCAGAACAAAGAGCCGCTCGTAAATTTTCCTAAAACACAGAGTGCCTTGTAAAAAGCCCGAAAACACAGAACCTCCTGTAAATAAAACCTAGAACACAGAACCTTCTGTAAATAAACTATTAAACACAGAAACAAAGTTGCTGGAAAAGCTCAGCAGGTCTGGCAGCATCTGTGGAGGAGTAAAATGAGTTAACTTTTCGAGCCTGGGTACCCTTCCATTCTGAGGAAGGGTTGCTGGACCTGAAAAGTTAACTCGTTTTTCTCCTCCACAGATGCTGCCAGACCTGCTGAGCTTTTCCAGCAACTTTGTTTTTGTTCCTGATTTACAGCATCCACAGTTCTTTTGGTTCTTATTAAACACGGAACCCACATTAGATAAAACCTAAAGCACAGAGCTCAAGTACATAAAGTACATAACCATAAACGCACAGCCCCCAGTAAATAAGATTTAGGGCTGAGGCTAGGCTTCATGTTTATGCAAGTGTGAACATTAGGGCTGAGGCTAGGCTTAGGTTTAAAGCTGGTGTTATCTATGAGGGTAGCGTAGAAGAAAGCAGCTTTGCATTCCCAGAGACAGAGCTGAGGGAGAGCATTTGTGTATTCCATAGGAGGCACGGGAACCATTGTAACCTTAACAGATCAAATTATATGACAGATTAGTTTACAATTAAAGATCATTGTGACTGTGGTCACAAGGTGAAGAGCTGGATGAACGCAGCAGGAAAAGCAGCACCAGAGGAGCAGGAAAGCTGACGTTTCGGGCCGAGAGCCTTCTTCAGAAATGGGGGAGGGGAAGGGGGTTGTGAAATAAATAGGGAGAGAGGAGAGGCCGATAGAAGGCGGATAGAGGAGAAATTAAGTGGGAGGACGGGATAGGTGGGAGGAAGGACAGGTTAGGGAGGCAGGGACCAGCTGGGCTGGTTTTGGAATGCGGTCAGGGGAGGGGAGATTTTGAAGTTTGTCAAGTCACATTGACACCAGTGGGGTACAGGGTCCCTAACCTGTCATTCCTCCCACCTCAAAACCCAGCCCCATCTCCTACCTACTAACCTCATCCTGCCCCCTTGGCCTGTCCATCCTCCCTGGACTGACCTATCTCCTCCCTAACTCCCACCTGCATTCACCTTTACTGGCTCCATCCCTGCCTCTTTGGCTTGTCTGTCTCCTCTCCAACAATCTTCTCCTCTATCCATTTTCTGTCTGCCTCCCCCCTCTCCCTATTTATTTCAGATCCCCCTCCCCCTACCATTTCTGAAGAAGGGTCTCGCCCAAAACGCCAGCCTTACTGCTCCTTTGCTGCTGCTTGGCCTGCTGTGTTTATCCAGCTCTACACCTTGTTAACCCTGTAAATATGCTCTCAAGCACAGACACCCCTTTAAATAAATCCTAAGAAGGGTCATTCAGGAAATAAAATGTAAAAGAAACCATAAAAGCCAGAGTCCCTGTAAATAAAGTGTAAAACATAGAGCTCCAAGTAAATAAATCCTGAAACACAGTGCCCCCAGCAAATCCTCCCTTCAACTAAGCCTCCTGCAAATAAACTCGCAGAGGCGACTGCAAACAAACCCCAAAACACAGGACATCCAGTTAATAAAGCCTAAAACAGAAGGCCCACTGTAAATCAACATGAAAAAACACAGCTCCCACTGCAGCACTGCGAATTAGTCGGATTGAGTTAGTACCTCAGTCAGCAAGTCAGTTCTGAGGCAGGTCCTCTTTGTCAAAGAGTCAGATTTGAGGGAGTACCATTGGATGATGGTTATTGCAGCACTGTGAGAGTACTGGAGTGAGAGAGCACCTCACTGTCAGAGGGTCAGTACTGAGGGGGTACCTCACTGTCAGAGAATCAGTACTGAGGGAGTACCTCACTGTCAGACGGTCAGTACTGAGGGAGTACCTCACTGTCAGAGAATCAGTACTGAGGGAGTACCTCACTGTCAGAGGGTCACACTGAGGGAGAACCTCACTGTCAGAGGGTCAGTACTGAGGGAGAACCTCACTGTCAGAGGGTCAGTACTGATGGAGGACCTCACTGTCAGAGAATCAGTACTGAGGGAGTACCTCACTGTCAGAGGGTCACACTGAGGGAGAACCTCACTGTCAGAGGGTCAGTACTGAGGGAGAACCTCACTGTCAGAGGGTCAGTACTGATGGAGGACCTCACTGTCAGTGAATCAGTACTGTTGTCATGTTCGTTTTCGGAGACCCTCACGGATTTGTTGCAATAACAAGACACTGACCTGTTTAGAAAAACACGAATCCTTTTATTACCAAGCAAGTACAAGCTGTGGAGAATCACAGCACTTAACCCGGCACAGAGCGCAGAGTCTCGCAGGTAATTCTCCCCGAGCAGCGGACAGACCCGCTCTTCAAACTTTACAAAATACATGATACATAAAATAATTACACATTTTACAATGACATGATACATAAAACAATTACTACAACAGACAAAGACAGGATACCAAACAATTATTATATCAAGAACATAAAAGACCAGGATATAGTCCCGAAGATAATAAAACGTGAGGCTGGATGAACACAGCACATCTCAGGATGCTGCTGGACTTGCTGTGTTCGTCCAGCCTCGCATTTTATTATCTTGGATTCTCCAGCATCTGCAGTTCCCATTTTCACAGGATATAGTATCGATTGCTCTTGAAGTGGCTGCTGATGGCATGAGGCGATTTCAAGTAGTTATCCGGACAGATTGTTCCAGCCAGCCAGACACACTGGCAACTTGAAATCACAAATTCAGTGCCCTGGCCCCTTTGTCAGCGACAGAAATTGCATGCTTTAGAAGTTTCACACCTTTACAAATGTTCCCCACCGAACCCTATTTGACACAGTTTAATTCTAATTGTATTCAGTCAGGAAGCTTAAGACAGTGTCTGCATACCGATGTGTGGGAAGACAAAGAGTTACAAAAGTTTTACACTGAATTCCTAGCTGGGCAGGAAGCTTCAGGGCAGTGCCTGCATCCCTGTGCGTAGGCAGATGAAAGACTTTAATTTGTAGAAGTATCGAAATCAATGGGATGTTATCCAATAACATCTCATTGTGAGAGTACCTCATCGTCAGAGGGTCAGTACCGTAGACGTGCAGTGTTGTCTGACGGCCAATCGGGTCAGGATTGAGGGCTATTACAGGGACAGGACTGAGGTATTTGAAATAGGGCAATGACTGGTGTGGATCCTTTTTATTTTTTAAAAATTAGACGACACCAGAAAGATTATCAACCCGATGTGATGTGATTGGGCTGACAATCAGTTGATGACAGCAGAAAGGTCAGTGGCCTGATTACCGCGGCCGGGACTTGAGATTTCACTATTGCCGACCTTCTCATTCTTCTCGCTCAATTTCACGGAAGAGCTGTTTTGAGAGAGAGTCGGAACTTTCTGAAAGTGATCGCGGGCCCTAGTCAATATGTATCTAACAGAGACGTGGTAAAGCAGAAACTTGTTTGATGTCCCGCCAGCTATTCAAGTCCTGGGAGACGTTTATTGAGGGCTGATTAATATTATAATTATTCATAGTTTCGGGTGACACGATGGATGGGAAGATATTGTTCTGAATAGATTAGAAAATTAACACATAGTCAGGGATTGACTCTGATGTAGACACAGGTTTGGACACTGTCAGCAACACGAGTTCAAACTGTGAAAAGGCAGTAATGCGTGGAAGGAACATTTTAATTTATAGTCTCCCTTTATTAGTGAAAAGTATGGCAAGATCGCAATTTTATGAATGAATGAATGAAATGCGCTAACAGTAAACAGAGGACCCTAGTGAGTGGCCAGTAAAGTTATGAATGAATGAGAGCGCGATTGTGGTCACATGGAGCGCTGTGGGTGCATCGGTCAAGAGGACCTGTAGTGCAACAGTAAAGAGGCTTATGATATAATGTCACACAAAAACCACACAAAAGGATATTTGAAGGCGATTGGCCCTGTATCA
This sequence comes from Stegostoma tigrinum, assembly GCF_030684315.1. Lineage (NCBI taxonomy): Eukaryota > Metazoa > Chordata > Chondrichthyes > Orectolobiformes > Stegostomatidae > Stegostoma > Stegostoma tigrinum. The sequence goes on along the minus strand of NW_026728483.1, from coordinate 3,102,419 downwards.
CTAAAGACACACCAGCCAGCCTCCGGAAGCCTTGTTGAGTGCTAACCGATATGAGTAAACAGGGCAGACCACAGGATATTCAGGGGCAAAGATTACAAGATTAACAAGTGACCACTTTTCTGAAGAAGGGTCTAGGCCCGAACCGTCAGCCTTCCTGCTGCTTGGCCTGCTGTGTTCATCCGGCTCGACACCTTGTTCTCTCAGACCACGTGAGCGAACGAGTTTGGCGTGTTTGAGTCTGACTGGTAAATATGTGATACACAACCATTTGATGTTACTGACTGCCTGGTGAATTGAAAACTGAAATAACTGCGGATGCTGCAAATCAGGAACAAAAACAAAGTTTCTGGAAAAGCCCAGCAGAACTGAGGGAGGTTCTGTGGAAGGGTCACCGAACCGGAACCGGTTAGCTCTGTTTTTCCGCTGACAAATGCTGCCAGACCTGCTGAGCTTTTGCAGCAACTTTGTATTTGTTTTCTGATTTGCAACATCCGCAGTTCTTTGGGTTTTTACTCAGTGTTTTAGAGTTTATTTACAGGGCGCTCTTTATTTATCGCGAGCTCTGTCTTTTAGGGTTTATTTGTGAAGGGCCCTGTCTTACAGATAGTTTACAGGTCGGCTCAGTATTCGGGTGCATGAAGAGGTGCGCTGTGTTTTCGGCTTTATTCAGCCCTGTCTTTTCCTGTCTACTTCCTGGGGGATGTGTGTTCGAGTTCATTTTAAAGGGGTCTGAGTATTTGAGTGTACAATCGTAGGGGGCTCTGTGTTTTACACTGTCCTGTATGTTTTTGACTTAATTTACAGGGTAGATCTGTGCTTTATGGCTTATTTACCGGGGGCTCTGTGTTGCAGTGCTTCGACACTGGCGGGGTGGGGGGGGGGGGTCTCTGTTTTAGAGTTTATTTCCATTGAGGCCTGTGTTTTCGGGTTATTTACAAAGAGCTCTGTGATTTAAGGTTTACATAGAAAGGCTGTATTCTAAGGTTTATTTACAGAAGGCTCTCTGCTTTAGGGTTTATTTACAGTGAGCAGTGTAGTTTAGGATTTATTTCTAGTGAGCTCTGGGCTTTAGCATTTATTTACAGGAGGATCTTCATTTCATGGTTTTGTTTCAGTTGGATCTTTGTTTCAGGGTTTTTTTTAAACAATGAGCTCTGTGTCTTATTTACAGTGCCATCTGCGTTTTTGAGTTTATTTCCAGGAGGCTCTCTGTTTTCGCGTTTGTTTGCAGGATCCTCTGTGTTTTAAGATTTAATTTACTGTTTATTGGCATGGGTACTCTCTGTTTGAGGCACTGACTGAGTACTGGCCTTCTGACAATGTGGTACTCATTCAGATCTGACCCTCCAGCAATGAGGTACTGTGTCAGAACTGATCCACTGACAGTAAAGCACTGCCCCCTCAGTTCTGACCCTCTGACAGAGCTGCAATCGTTCAGGACTGAACTTCTGATCATGTTGTACTCCATCAACTCTGAACCCAATGCATTGAGGTACTGACTCAGGATTTACTGTGTGCAACTAATATACTCACTCAGAACTAACCCTCTGGCGATGTGAGCCTGCTTCAGAACTAACCGTGTAACAATGAGGCACTGACCTCAGCACCAAATCTCTAATTACGTGGCTCTCTTCAGTTTTGAGGAACTCCTTCCGTACTGACCCACGAACAATGCGGCACACACTCAAGAATGATCCTTCAATGAGGTATCACCTTATAACAGATCTACTGACATCAAGGCCCTCTCTTTGGACTGTGTCTGATAATGAGGCACTGACTTGGTTCTGACCCTCTGACAATGAGGCATTCTGTCAAGTCTTAGTGCATTAAAATGAGGCACCCTCTGACTGATCTGAAATGCCTCAGTATAGACCCTCTGACTGATCTGAAACACCACTTCTTAGACCCTCTAAATGACAATCTTTTAATTCTGACACCATTACAGTGAGGGTCTGCCTTGGTGCTGACACTCTGTCAAAGAGACGTTGCCTCAGAACTGAGCTGCTGACAATTAGCCAGTGCCTTAGGTACTGATGAGTGAATGAAAAGGCCCGCTCTCAGCACTGACACTGCAGCAATGAGGTATTGCCACAGAACGAACCCACAAAGGGCTCATAATTGAGGGAGTGCCTACTGATTGAAGGGTGCGGATTGAGGTGTTGCAGAACTGTCAGAGGGTCAGAACTGAGGTATTGCATCATTGTCAGATGGTCCATTCTGAGGCAGTGCCTCAGTATCAGAATTGAGGGTATGCACATGTTTAACTCATCAGGAATGAGCTTTATGCAGCTCTATCAGAGAGTCAGCACTGACTGCCTGCCTCATTCTCATAGGATCAACACTGATTTTTTTGAAGCACTGTTAGATCTTCAGTACTGAGTGGGTCAGAACTGAGGGAGTGCATTGCTGTCAGAGGCAGTGCCTCATTATGCAGGTGTCAGAATTCAAGGCATGCCCCATGAATGGAGGGTCAGGACTGAGGTATTGCAGCTCTATTCAGAACCAGTGGCTCGTTGTCAAGCGGTCAATGCTGAGGCAGCGACTCAATTCTG